>NW_024097236.1:0-3617 GCF_016545835.1 Crotalus tigris
TCCCAGGAGCGACATTCACTCCAAACTGTAGCCTTTTTACTTTAAAGGCACCCCTGTGGGTCACAATGGTCTGAGCTATGGCAGCATCATCATCAACAGGCAGCTGTTGATATGCTTGAGCTAGGTCAAGCTTTGCAAAACACGCCCCCCCTTGAGAGAGGCCAGGATGTGACTGACCACAGGAACAGGATAGGCATGTTGCTGCAATGCCTTATTGAGTGTGCATTTGTAATCAGCACAAAGGCGAATGTCCCCATTTGCCTTTAGAGGCGTGACACTGGGGGTCTCCCACGGGCTGGAATCAACAGGTTCTAGGATTCCCTGTTTGATTAGTTTGTCTAGTTCAGTGTCAATCTTACTTTTTAAAGCAAAAGGGACCCTTCTTGCTTTAATCCTAATGGGAGTGACAGTGGGGTCTAGCTTTAAGGACACGGGTGGTCCTTTGAATGTGCCCAGCTGGGGGCTGAAAACATCTGCAAATTCTTTGCAGACTTCCTGTAGGTCGAGTGTTTGTAAGCTGTTGAGTCCTGTGACGTGTATCCCCAGGGCCTCAAAACAATCGAGTCCTATGAGACTCGTTCGTTCACCCCCTACTACTAATAAGTCTAGTGGACCTTCAAAACTCTTGTATTGCACGTTAAGGGTGGCCTCCCCCTTAACACACACTCTTGAGTTCTGAAAATCTGTTAATACAATATCAGAAGGCCTTAACTTGGCCTTAGACCCACTTCTGGAACACATCTTCCTAAATGTATGCAATGAAATGATGGACAGGGCAGACCCTGTGTCTAGTTCCATAGATAATGGAACCCCTTGTAGCTTCACGTTGAGTGACAGCTTTTTCTTCATGGGCTTGTGTGTGCCTGTTCTACAGATGCTTCTTCGCGAAGCGCAAAACCCTACCCTATTCTGGCTGGGGAATCCGGTACCTTTCAGGCGTTCTTCTTGGGGTTGTGCCTTTCGTCGGCTCAGACACACAGCTGCAATATGCCCTTGTTTGCCGCATGCCCGGCAGGTAGCGGAGCGGAATTTGCAGTCGGTTCTCCTGTGGCGACCTCCACAGCCGATGCACTTGAGCGGAGCCGAAGAGCTTCCCTTCTGGTTCTCTTCCTTCGCGGGGTGTAGAACGGTTCCGACTTTCCTCCCTCGTCCGGAATCCTACCTCGGAAGTTTCGTCGGACGTCTTCCTGTGCACGGACGCACCCTCTGCACTGTTTCTGATCGGCCGCATGTTTTTGACGGCGCCGCCTGCTGCTTCTTCTGCGGTGACTTCCCTTAAGGCGTCTTGGAAGGATAATTCTTCCTTTGCGAAAAGTTTCTGTTGTAGCTCACGATGCCTTAACCCGCACACGAATCGGTCCCTCAGTCGTTCCTCGAGGTCCTTGAACTCGCAGGGCTTGGCGGCCTTCCGTAACGCGGCGATGTATTCCTTGGCTGACTCACCGGGCCGTTGATCCCTTTGTTCGAAGATGTGGCGCCATGAGATAACGGACACCTTGGGGTTGAAGTGCTCCTTCAGCAGCTTCTTCAGGTCTGCGTAGCTTACAGACTCTACTGGGACAGGTGCTGCAAGGTTTTCTGTGATTTCGAAGGCGTCTTGGCCGCAAGACGCAAAGCAGGGGGTGGCCGCCTTCAAGCTTAGTCTTCCCTCACTTGGTTTGCCTTGAAGTAGTTTTCTCCATTTCTGGATACGTAGGGACGTCCCACTCGCCGCTCTGGATGTGAGACTTCGAATTCCCGAAAGCCGTCCGGATTTTTCCCGCCATCTTCGCATCTTCAGGCGACGGGTCTTCCAGCCAGCCCTACCCCCGAATGCCACGCGGATTGGCGTGCGCTGCCGAGTCGACGCCGTTCCTCTTCGCCGCTTCAGGACTTCCTGGGTAAGCTTACACTTCTTCCTTTCCAGGTAGTGCAAGGCATCCCGCATCCTCGGTCGCCAGTTGTTGAGTCCCCCGTGTCGGGAAATCAGACATAGAAGCAGCTGGAGTTCTCAGTTTTCATTATTCAGCGTTCACTTACAGGAGATGGCTTCATCAAGCCCCGCCCAAAACGCCTCGCAGGCCCTCTTATATAGACGCTTCCCGGGTAAATGTGTTACTTTTCCCGCGCCAGCACCCGCGCATGCGCACGTCGCTGGCGACAGCCTGTCTGGTCCCGGGCAGCTTTGCACCTGCCCGGGACTGCCTGCAAACGCCCGAGCCGTTTGCAAGGCTCGGGACATAACACTTTCTTCTTTAAATTTCTCAATCTGTAATTCTGAAATCTCATCAGCTGTGAGTTTTTGAGTCTTCCCTTTCCTCCATACATTTGCTTTGTGATTCAGCCCTCATTCATTCTGTCCTATGATCAGTTTATGCTTTTCTACTATCCTTTCATGTTTGTATTCAACCCAGATTCATTTAACATACATTCTGTCTTGACCCTATTTCACACATTTTTTAAGGACACTGTTCCCATTTCATTTAATGAACTTTTACACTTTTGATGTTATGCCCAGCTTTCATTTCTGTCTGACAAAGTCAGCAAAGCATACTCTTATACACAGCCATTTTCACCTCTTTCAAAAAACATTTGCTCCTCACAGTTTCTTTTTATAAGTATTTGAGTATCATAATGCTTTGTCCATTCACTTTCATCATTAAAGATTCTATCTACATGCATAATTCCCTTTACTTGTTCAGGTTTTGCACCATAACGTGCAGTTATTCACTTCAGTTCCTTGTCAAGGACAACAGTCATAATCTTTGATACATTAATATTCGTATCCATGTTCATTGTTGCACTAAAGATCATCTGGGTTTTCAGCTTGCAACATGGCATTGTCTACATGCAAAATATGTGCATTTTTATATCCTCAACTAGCAAATGTCTAAGTTCAATGTGAAGAGTTCATATACAGTTATTAATAAATGCATTAAACAACCAAATATTTCTACAGATACCACAGCTCCTGTTTTTGAGCAAAAAAAATTGTTATGCGGGATATATGAAATAAGGCTGTCCCAAAGGTGCTTTTTCAAGAGGCAATTGGATTTTCTTGTTTTTCTTTGAAGACGTTTCGTTTCTCATCCAAGAAGCTTCTTCAGCTCTGACTGGATGGTGGGGAATGAAAGGATTTATATTCCTTGCAAATAACTGGTCATTTGCATTCTTTTAAACAGTCGTTGAGGCTACTTGGAGGTTTATCTTTGTCCTCAAGGTCACCTGAATGGTGCAAATGGGTGTGGAGCCTTCTTGGAACTGCTGAAAGGACTGTGTTGTAGACAGGAACTTACTTTTATCAGGTTCAACTCTTAATTACTTGATTAGGACCCTTTCGATAGTTCACACTTGCTGCCTAAAACTGAACAGATCTTAATTTGATTATCTGGTCATTGAAGCCTTTTGTTGTCATCAGTTCATGCATTGGTCAGAAAATGGATTTAATTATTCTTTGTTACCCTCCATATTTGCATATTCAAGGCAGTTGCTAAACGAAGACTACCTGTACATATTTTTATTATATGTGATCAGATATTTCAAAGAGGAGCAAAGAGATAAGAATATCTTAGAAGGTCATAAGATAATACCACCTCATAAAAGATTGGCATAGAGCTTAAAATGTTGCATGAGAACCA